>NW_025933756.1:281080-284825 GCF_000764305.2 Hyalella azteca
ATATAATATAATATGATGTAATATAATATAATATAATATAATATAATATAATATAATATAATATAATATAATATAATATAATATGATATAATATAATATAATATTATATTATTATATTATATTATGCTGCTACGTACTAACTATTCTGTGCATTGCTAGCAAACAAGGGTATAAATTAACCGATCCACCGTCATCAACATGTTATTTAAACAAGAGCTACTGCTCACTTTACACGTCGCTACGTCCACTCGCTGTCTCTTATACACATCTAGATGTGTATAAGAGACAGGGATCCGGCCTTTGGAACCCGATCTTTCCATAGCTGACGATTGATTGAGATAGCTGCTGGACTTATTGCCTGGTCCGTAATTTGCTAGGCATTTTAAGACTGAAGATGTATGGTCATGCATAGCTTCGTCTTGTCTGTTCTTGATGCAACTATCCAAGTTGTAAGTCTGTAAAGTGCCCTCGAAGTTTTGTACGTACTAGACGTCACGATAATCTCTTCTTAGAATAATAATAATAATAATAATAAAATCATAATCCACTCATTCAAAATGCAACTATTCATTGATATAAAACACCTACTGCATGCGTTGAAGATTTTATTGATTAATTGTCAAAAATATGAGATACCCAATGGCTGGACGACAATAGTTGATCCCGGTGGAAGTCTAGTAGCTACTTCAAACTATCGCCAGTCATGAAAAGATCCGGTCAAATGACGCGAGTTTAGATNTAGTACAACAACTTCAATTGTTTTGACGGATAACTTGATAAATGTTTATAATTTTAATTATGATTAACGTAGAGCTTTAACTTTCTCCTAGTTAGTCTGGAAACTGACGGCTATTGCATGTTCAGTTAATATAACGATTCATCGCTTAGGCAGGGGATTTTGGGTGATTATTAGAATCGATAAATTTTTACAAAATTTGGAATAATTAATGCGATGTTTCATTTAAGTTTTTGCAAGAAACTGCAACTAGAACAAAATTAAAAAGACATGAATACTTAGCCAAAAAAAGTTATGTTAACTTGGAACGTGCAATTTGCACATGAAAATTCATGTGCAATTTTCTATTAAAAAAATTAAAAGATAATGCAGAATATTCATATTATCAAACAAGCACATTTCAGCTCTAGCGCAGTTGCGGTTTTTTTGCCTAGAAATCGAAAACGTGATCAAGTCGCCCGGCCATCAAGACGAAAGCTTATGAAAAAAAACGAACAAAAAACTCGTCCGAAAGTTGTTTTCTATCAAAGAATCTAAAGAAATTTCGCAGGCGCGCACTAGTCTGCGTGCGCAGGAAAACTGAGTTTACGTGCATTCATGTTTAGATTTATTATCAACTTTCTATTTATTTGTTAAGTTTATGTATTAATTAACTCCATATATTTATTAAATTTATATTTATTAAACTTTACATTTTCAACACTGTGTGTATCCAGGTGAAAATAGCATGCCTCTGTTGAAAGAAAAATATGAAAAATCATACAAATTGGTAAATATTAATTTTAATAAATTGGTGATAAAATGTACCCGGAGCGTTAAAGAAAAGCGTAAAGCTTTTAGCAAAAAAATTGCGTCCATTTTTCAACTAAAATGATTCACCACACTCATATATTAGTGAAATATGCAAAGCTAACTTTTATCGGCAAGAAGTTTCTAATCAACAACCAGTTCTTTAAGTTCCGTCCAGCAAAACTATCAGATCAGTTAGGAATGAGGATGTCCACAAATCGACTATTGTTTTGTATACAATACGACGATGGTTAGTCACAATAAATTATATGATGGTTAGTCAGAATATCTCACTCTCACACATTATCATCTGTCTTATCTCTCTTATTATTATCTCTGTCTCAATATCGATACATTATTTGGTTAACTTACAGGGGAAAAATAATTCAATCATTGGGGATGATTTACTTTTTGAAAAAATGCATAATTATTATAAATGAAAGCGCTACTTAAATCACTAGTTGCCAAAAGAACAACGCTGCTGGTGACATAAATAACACTGAGTTAGACAATAACACTGAGCACGTGTCACACTGCAGGATTTCATGCAGCATGCATGAAATAACACTGAGTTACACAATAACACTGAGTTAGACAATAACACTAAGTTAGACAATAACACTGAGTGAGACAATAACACTGAGTTAGACAATAACACTGAGTTAGACAGTAACACTGAGTTACACAATAACACTGAGTTAGACAATAACACTGAGTTACACAATAACACTGAGTTAGACAATAACACTGAGTTAGACAATAACACGTGTCACACTGCAGCATGGCGGCCGCAGTGTACGTGGTGGTGACGCTGCTGGTGATATAAATTACACAGAGTCACACAAGAACACTGAGTACGTGTCACACTTCAGGATTTCATGCAGCATGCATGAAATAACACTGAGTTAGACAATAACACTGAGTTACACAATAACACAGTGTGTGTCACACAGCAGCATGGCGGCCGCAGTGTACGTGGCAGTGACGCTGCTGGGGATATTCAGGGCCGCGCAGGCGCAGGTTTACGGGGCGGGTGCCTGCCCTGAGTACCAGACGTCTGATGCCTTCAACCTTCAGCACATCAGCGACGTGAGCTTACATTTTTTTGTTAAATAAATAATTTTAAAAAAATGAATAATTTCTAAATAATTAAAAAAATAATAATAATAATGTCGTAAAGTCATAATAATTATAACAGGAATATATGGCATGTAGTTTCTAACAGGAAATTAAATCTTTAAGGTGTAACAGAAACGTATGTAATAAATGTTGTAAGAAAAAATTTAATACAAAGCTGAAATACAGGACTAGAAAGAATGAAATCGAAATAGCCTGCCCTTATGCGATCAACATTCGTGTAAATATTCAGAATGTGTCTCACTGATAGAACGAGGATGGTTAATGTGATGAATAATGCTTATAATGATGCAGTGGATGAATAACGTTCTCTTCAAATTGAATTCACTGAGAACAATAAACAAAAATCGATATAATGCAAAGAGACGATGAATATTCAAAGCAAATTACAACTTGAAAAAATAAGTATAGAAAGTAAATGAATTAAAAAATATTAGTCATCCAATATTTGCATCTCAACGATTAGGGAAAAAAGTATTGTGTAAGGAATATATAGACAGTTTAATATAAATATTAAACGTTTTCAAGGTCGCTTATGTGTCATTATGCATATGTTCTTATTCACAGATGATGAATGTTTCGAAACGTATATTTTTAAAACGTCCTTAGCTCACCTCATTTCGATCTACCAACTCCAACAAAAATGTTGTACGACATATTAAAAAATATAGGGAACAAGAAAATTGTTCATAAAATCCATTCTTTGGCTATCAATCAAACTCACATAAAAGAAATAATTCTACAAATCCTGTACTAATATCATACATATGAAAATATAGCAATATTATTCATAGCAATATTATTTCATATTGTTATTTTAATTGCAGAGGGAACTCTCAGCGCACGATCACAGGAACATACTCCGTAGTGCCCTCGGCCTACAAGCAACCTGGCTACATCAGACTTGATATGGGCAGGATAGGCCGTGAGTAATATGTCTCTTATTTAGCATATAAAATCTTATATTATATATGTTGATTGAATTGAGTTATATTATCGACAAGCCTATACATGACTAAGATACAGTCGTCATATTTCTTTACAAATATGGGCAGGATAGGCCGTGAGTAATATGTCTCTTAT
>NW_025933757.1:0-6319 GCF_000764305.2 Hyalella azteca
ATTTCGATTATATCCATAATCCGTCATAACTGGTCGCTTTCCAGGCCGCGGCCCAGCACGAGAAGGCTGAATTTGCTGTCGCCGACGTAGCTCGGACTGACGGTGCTGAGGTTGCAGACACTGAGGCTGGTGAGTAGAATAACTGCATTAAACCAGCCTCGTGTTCCCACTCCAATCAAAGTTTTGAGTGAAAAAAATCTATTTTGTCAGAGTAAACTGTGTCTGGGAATTAATTTTCTCCCTTACAAAGAGTCAGAGATAGTACGAGTACACAACATCGATACGAGTTATTTCCCAGTGGAAAAATTAGATCAATACTGAAGAGAAATCTTTTGATACCATATTTATTAGAGCGATACATGTATCTTCATATTGGCAAATTCAATCATAAAGTGATAAGCATGAATTTCAACAATAAACTTTAAGAAGCGTTGAGCCCGCAAGGAGATTGAACGATTTCTCCACAAAATTGAATGCGATTGGTCAGCGTTATGCCATCACAATCTTAGCTGCTCACTGATGAAGCGTTATGTTATCATTCTAGAAATAATTTTCATGTAACAAACTATTACCATGTACTAGCTATAATGTATGTAATGTGTACTTCATATTCATAAGGGAACTTTGATTCCTAATTTTGCGGACTACGTAAATAACGGTTTATCGTTAAAAGTTTATTTAATACTATAGATCAAGATAGACTTATTACAAATAACTATCAGGTAATTGAAATATAATATGATGGCTTCGTGTAGGAAGAATCATTATATAATATCAAGTAACTTTCCTTTCATCATTTCAGAAGCAAAATGGATTAATTGTTACCCGGGCTGGTCATGTTACTCCGGGGTAAGTGACCTTCATTTGATTCAATTGAGAATATTGAAACATCATCAAAGCAAGTACTTGCTACATTTAATGACTTACTATAGCGTAATACTATTAATTGAGCAATTAGAAATAACATAATCACAGTAACTTCTGAACGGCGCTTCCATGTTGTGGTTTTATTCCTCGGCTATAAGATTGGCTGCAATGCCCGCGGTATCGTCAGCGCTGGATGTCCCATACTCCTCGACTTATTTTTAATATTTCCGTGAATCTCGAAATTGACAATCAACTTTGAAAAAATGTAATGGTCTAAGCAGGAATTGAGTCTCATGCAGCTACACTGTGCACGCTAAATTATTTTAGACCATTTTGATAGACCATTTTTAGACCAGTAAACCGGTTTTCTGAATAGACATTCGTGTACTGATGTAACATATATCCCGTAGGGATGCCTCGAATAATGACACATTATAATATGATTGCATGACAATGAAATCATTTTCTACGATATAGCAATGAATGAATTCATTATTTGCAGTGGGGAACGTGGGACTACTACTGCTACTACTGGGAGTTTACTGCTTACACGTGCTATTCCTACTACTACGGTACCTTGCGCTGCTGCGTTCCTTATTACTTAGGATAGCGGACTATTACTGCGATACACGGGAAGTTTTTGGTCCTGGTAAATACTACGTTGTCCTAGTAACTAGCTAGTTCTTGGTCCTGGTAACTACTTCGTCGTCGTGGTAACTAGCTAGTTCTTGGTCCTGGTAGCTAGCAAGTCTGTACATGGCTTGTTCAATAAATATTAGTGTCGCCGGTGTATCGCTCACTGCTGAACATCGACTCATTTCCTGGCTACTTTCTTCGATATGATATTCTCTGGTGTGTCTTCATGAAAAAACGCATTAAAAAGCAACTTGCATTGTGTTTTATTGTCTTATTTCAACGTTCCAATTGCCATCCGTGAAGACTTTCAGATTCCTGAAATCCTGTGCATACGTATGTTGATAAGAAAGCAAGCTAAAATGTTCATTTCAATAATATAATATTTCCATGATTACATCAAGACGTCGCTCAAATCGTGAAGCGGGCATGCAGCGTAATAATTGGGTATTGATAATGCGCTGCCATTTCTTTGAACGACAGAATCATTTGCTGCGAACTACAATAATGTTTTCCGCAAAAAAATCCCCATTATCGATCAAAAGCCTTCGGATGAACTATCTTCACAGAGCTTAGTGATACTCAAAAGTATTTGGTCTCGTGCCAATTTGGAAGAAAGGGGGATATTCAAGTCCCAATTGCCCCCAGTGAGATATTCCAAAGTCAACACTTTAACAAATAACATACAAACTTTATTTACGTGACGGTAATTACTGTCAGATTTAATAAGTAACTCACTTGTTACCTTAGTGCCAAATTGTTCAGCTAAGGAGAAAATCTCACAAATAGTTTTGGAAAGTTTTGTTGCACTACCACTTTATAGGAGAATGCAGTAATAGGTTATTTGCTGCTCTTTACAGAAGCGCTACAAGTGCGCGTAGAAAATCATTTCATGAGTTAAAGTATATAAAGTATAAGTAATATTTTTTTCATGATGCCTCAGCAATACAAAATACGTATAGAGTTCTCATTGCAACGCTACGATGACTTAACATGACAACTCTACGATAATTTTTTCAACAGTTGAACTGTTGAAAAAATTCTAAAGGTATTCTATACGCTTGCAGCCGGAGACCACTCTTGGCTTTCTTCACAGGTCTTTTTCAAAATGGCATAATGTACTAAGTTCTTCTTTCTACTAGATAATTTGATGACAACTTTAGTCCACACAGAATGCCAGAAATGTTGATTCATTATGTGGGCGAATACTCTCTCTGGACTTGATGATGATCTGGACCTATCAAAAATGAGTATTTCCTTACAGCACTAGCGAGCGTGTGATCAGCCTCGTCAAGGACTGCTCTGGACAAGTCAAGAATCCAAACAGAAAAGGCCGGTTAGCTATTCGTCGTGATTTTTTTTTTAATTAGCTGGAATACTTTGTCTCCAAGATTTCCTAAACAACCACAGAGTAAATCTTCTGCTAGAAAATAACCACACAGAGATTACAATTAATACCAAAATGATACATGTTGTCAGAATACTAGGGCTATGTTTCACCACAGCAATTCATTGAATCGCTCTATCAATGGAGACCAAACGGTATATAATGTGAGAGCCAATTCAAAATTCGGAATGTTCTTCAACAGTTGGTGTCAGTCCTCCTGAGTACCTATTTACTGAATGAAATCAATGATAAGTGAAATCAGTGATAAGTAAGATCGAGCAAGATATGAAATATATTTCCTTTTTTTTAAATATAATAAGATATATATATTCCTAGATTTTACCCCTATTTGTCATCAATCATATCGTTAAATTCATGTGCCCAGAATGAAGTGCTCCGTACCAGCAATGAAACTTTTTGGAATTGGAAATTCTAATATCTTCTTTAGATTTTGCTACAATTTGTAATTTTTTAGATGAATTATTTCACTACAATAATTAATGCAATGCAATCAGTCATTGGCCAGCGACATAATACCACGAAGTGGGCGTTAACGCGCCAGGGTTATGATAATACGCGAATTAATGTTCTTGTGATGATTCAGAAGTACTCAGATCGAGGTAGCCACTTAGAGTCAGTGGCGTCAGAGTCAACTGGTTCCTAGTCAACGGTATCATCAACAACGGTGGAAGGGTCCACTGGCTAGTCAACCGCGAGAGCCAACGGTATCAACGCAACCGAGTCAACGCTGTGCCGTAGATAGCGCCACGTCACAAATAAAATGGCTGAATGATTCCTGCGCGTGGGACTCGAGTCTACAAAGTAGTCTGTAAGTTGGATAAGAAGGCAAAATAAAAAAAGATCGCGTACTTAACATCACCGTTAGGTCTTAATTTATACATGTGCAATGTTTCACTGAGCTGCGTTCATTCGTGGAGAACAGCCACGCGAGTCCGGCCGGAGAATAATAATTGTCCGGCATGTCCCGACACTGTGAATCAACAGTTACCCCAAGTAGATGCACGTTTTCTCTGGCCTTTGGAGGCGATATTTTGTTTTTTCCTTGTTTTCTCCAAGGACAAACACCTCGGTGTTGGGAGTTGGTAACAAGCCAGTAATACTGAGTGCGTCGTGTGATATGGGTTTACTTGGGTGCTGCAAAAATGTCGCATTCCCGTCAAGACTGATTGCAGAATATCCACAGCTTGTTGTGGGCTTGAACTCGCAACTCACTCATTTAATTAGGCCTCCTTGCCGATTCTGACCAGAAACTGGCGCACAGAGCAGGGATTGAACCCGCACCTCTCTGCTCCAATCCTGGGAGGCTGGGACTCTGAACTTTAACCACTGGGCCACCCTGCTTAATATCGATATTTATTGATGAGTTAAACGCTGTGTAATAAGAACCATTTCCGTTCTGAATCGTCTCACTCTCACTTATCCTAGTTATGCTTTAGAGTTTATTAAAAAAATCACAGCGTCTGATACTCCGTTGATGAAAATCACCTATCATCACAATAACATCAATGAGCAACATTGATTGCAAAATCCTGACAGTAACAGTAATCTCTAGTAATATCGATTTGTATTCAATAATTCGTGACATCTCACTCACACTGGCACGCATAAATACCATCTTAGTTCATATAATCATTGGGTTGCCGATTATTTTCAGTTGTGCAATATGATGAATTTATACTATTTCAAAGTAATATGAGCCCCTGGTATTCACAGCAAATAATATATAAAAGAAAACTTCTTAATAGTTTATTAGGCAATTTGTTGTGCAAACTTGAAGCGTCATCATGTGGTCGCTTTTCATCAGTTTCTGTCTCGGTTTCATCTTCTGCAAGGCTCTTCCCAGCTTGCGACATCGGTGAGCTGACGTCTAACTTGCGTCTAAGAAGTTATCCATGTAACGAAATTTGTTATATTTTAACGCAAATCCGCTTGCCGAGCGGTTAGCTCCCATATGAAAAATTATTTTCATAAATTAGTATTTGCATTATAGTATTTGAAATTATACTAATTGGGTGAGTGTTAGCGATGTTCTTTGCGTAGACATGATTGTGTAAGATACTTTGCAAAGAGGCTCATCGTGACCTATTTGTTAACCGCGTTTTGTTCATAAGCGAATAAGTAGTGATGTCTCAACATTGTTGCTACCAGGGCGTTTGCACGGTTCATGTCGTATTTCTACTCGACTGTTGATCCGTCATTTGTTGCGTTCAAGAAGAAGATATTTGGTGACATCGTGAAGGAGAAGCCCCGGCGACCTGGCAGCTCAGAGCTCCGCATCCTCGAAGTCGGCGTTGGCACAGGTGAGGTGAACTAGCCGATTATTGTGTCAGCAATATAGTACAAAATTTACTGTTCAATTATATTTAACTGTTCTCAATTAGTGAGATAGCTTTTCGTAACTCCTAGGCTTCGAAATGTAAATTCAAACACAGTCTTATACTGAAGAAAATTTTTTTATAAAAATAAAGAAAACGCGGAAAACTTTCAATCCGCTCATTTGGATTACTTTATCTCAACATTTTTGCGGGGTGCGCAGCCGTAGACCAGCAAATTAACGCTCAAATCAGCCCTGGAGCGTGGAGCCAACATACCCAATCTAAATGCTATAGATATTGTCATCCTGGCACCTAAGCAGCTGTAGTCAATTGACCTATCTCACCACACGAACTTTAAACCAACACTGCTTCAGCACACAAGCTGCTACTCCACATAGTTAACGGTCAATACGTTGTTCTCCAATGCTTTATAACCCATACCATCACTTCTTACACATGCTGTTATCCTAAGTTTCCGCTGACCACACTGCATTGTCGCAAATGTGAACTGTACCAAACGGTAATGCGTCATCACCTTACTTAATCCGCAAGACGTTAACCCCGCGTCACTGTTTCGCTGCCTTACTATCCCCCAGCATCTTTTTCCCCCCACACTTACCCCGACTCTCCACCATTATCGCATGACTAACTGGAGGCTTTTCTCGCAGACCTTTGATGCTTATCCGAATTAGGTTAGGTCAAGTTAGGTTAGGTTAGTTTACAACTCCTATAGATCCTCTTTTCATAGCGTAATGCAGTCAAGTGAGCAGAAACTAAGAAAAGCCGTCCGGCAGTCAGTGAAAAAAGGCGGGGAGACGGGGTATGCGTGGAAGTAGAGTTATGCCGGGAGAAAGCAGCTGCAACGAACGGACGGGCTGGAGTGCTGGCTGTGTATCAACAGCGGTATGGCCGATGGCGTAGGGAGGGGACGACTGAAATAGCCCAGCATTGCCCAATACCAGCATAATTTTCATACTTCTCCCCGTGCGCAAGAATGCTGCAGAGCAAATTAGCCAACATGATTACTAGCTGAAAGCCACAGGGACCAAACCCCTTCATGGATGTAAACCAGCGAGCCAATGAGCTGCTAGCCGCC
>NW_025933758.1:0-9285 GCF_000764305.2 Hyalella azteca
TATTAAATTTGAAAACTTGAAAATTTATTTCGAACTGTCTCAAGGTATTTCAATAGAGCAACTTCATCTCAAGATCATCAATGAATTCAAGAGGCTCCTTGGCATCCAAGGGGGCAACAAAGTCAAACTCCAAACTATACGCAGCAACGGGCCTTCAAAAGACAAAAGAGTGAGAATTCTTCAAGAATCTGGTGACGATAAATCTGATTTTACATTCGAAACGTCGTTAATATGATTTTTTTTCTTCAAAGAAGGTGGTAGACTTCTTCATTATTTGAACTACATTAGAGTATAAATTAATTGGAGTAACACCTGCTGGATTGAGCCGCCGTTTATTCTTCCATCTGAGACAAGCCCGCAACCTGGCACTATCCATCTCATAACTATATACCGGATTTTCAAAGCTTTGAGATTGTTTCGAGGTTATTTTCACGGTTCCAAAATTTCTTGTTGTATCATATTTACGTGTATCATGCACATATTTCCACCAAAATTTCTGTATTCAATGCTTCCTCTAACTTGAAAATTAAAGCTGTCACATTCGAAACTTCGTTAAATCGAAATTACTTCCTTAAACCTGCAATTTGATCAACCAACGTCATCTGAAGAATATTGTTCGATCCTGAAGATTTAAATCAATAAATTAATTGGCCATTAAACACCCGTATTTAAACAAGCTTATTCTGTCATCAAATACTGACTTGTCAAAAAAGTGCATAAATTTGGACTGAACTTCTACTGCACGAGTGTTTGAGGATGCATCTGTCATGATGAGGATACGTTCCATGTCATGTGGATGCTAATTCTCAAATATGATATTGAAACGGACACACATAGTTAAGGATTCTAGGAACGAAAATAATGTGAAGGAATGAAAATAAGGTGTATGTATATACAAGAAAAATGTAATGTAAGCATGGTGGTGCTGCTTCAAGTATTCAATTAAAATTAAGCCAAAGTGAAAACTAACAGCGATTCGAAAAGTACGTATTAAAAGTTCGTCTGAAGCGTTAATAAAATGTTCGATTTTCGATCAACATGAAACATTTTTGCCTCGCAATAAGGCCGAATAGTTAATGCGATTGTTCATGGTCGTAGTTAGATGATATCAAGCAAACATTATTTATTCATAGCCTGCATTAGCTCGTATGTTGTTACGTTCTATCTAAAGGCTCGGCAACTGCAATACTCTGCAACTAAATAAGCTGCAAATGCATCACATGTATAATTAGAGGGATACGAATTTTACCGTGTCGGTAAACACGTCCAACGTTACATCCGACGACGACTCGGAGACGGAGGACGACGAAGGCGGCGCATCAGCGTGACCGTGGACTGCGACGTCCTAAACTCATCATAAGGTCATAAGGTCATAAGGTAACTTCGATATGAAACACCTGAAGCGCCAACATCCGTGAATTTGAATATGCTTCCAGTGAGTGCTTTGTTCGATGTAGTGAAAATGATTTATATTAAAAAATTTCTAATGGTATACCATTTGCCTGGAATTGTGGTCGGTCTGACACCTTCAGTTCATTAGGAGCTACAGGACGAGCAGCAACGACTTCTCTGTCTCGCTACGGCACCTTGCCCTGCGGTCAGCGATCCATTCTGAGATTGATGAAATTCTTTTCTCATTTCGATGAAAATTGATTATTAGTACCAGATTTATTTTGCACTAAATAAAAAATTTCGTTTCGCAAAACAAAGACAGTTTCAGTTTGTTTTATTTACAACACTTCTCTTTAACTTCACTTCTTGTCTGTCTGTCTGTCTGTCTGTCTGCTACAAATCTTGTAATCGAAATTTAATACACTTCTACTTATCCTATTGACCTGAAATTTTGCACACTTGTGTAAAGTTGGAGACAATGCATGAATCAAATGTCAAAATAAAAGATTTTAAAAATTAATAAAAAAATTTTTTTTTGAATATTAAAAAAATTGAAAAAATAATTTTGTCAGTTCCAAATCTTATAACTGATATCTGACACACTTTTATCCGTCTGATAGATCTGAAATTTTGCACACTTGTGTGGAGTCAGAGGCAATGCAGGAAACAATTAATAGAATAAATAATTTTGAAAAAAATTATATATTANAGGTACGCATATTTTTTGTTTCAAAATCTAACGAAATTTCTACTTCGGACATCATATTTTGGTCGAGCTAGCGAAGAAACTTAAATATCTAGGAAAGCCGATGTTAATAAGGTCTGCTGTCTTCATTTAGAGACAACCCCAAAAGCAGTATTTTTATAGACATTGCTAAAGTATGTGTGCTTTGCCGTTTCTGAATTAGTTAATTAATCGGTAACTGTCACAAAGAAAATTAGGCCTTCACTAATCTAGATTAATATGTTATTTTTACATCTGCCCAGTGGCTGTAATAATTTCCGGTATGTGGGCTTATTCGTTTCTGAATTAGTTAATTCTCTCTTAACCTTTAACTTCACAAATAAAGTTGTTTTAATTTAGCTCCATCAAACTCGAGAAATATGTTAATTTTACACCCGCGTAGTGGCTGTAATAGTTCCAGTTATGTGTGTTCAGTCGTTTCTTGGTGAGGTTAGGGGCAGGCTGTTTCTGGTTAGGTCAGGTTGTGAATAGTTGTGTCAGGTTCGGCCCGCTAATTTCAGTTTGTGTCAGGTTGACTCAGATCGATTGACCCAGGTTGGGTCAGGTTCGGTCACATTAGGTCAGGTTGGGTCAGGTTATGTTGTGTTCATTTGAAGGCAGTTACGCCTTAACTAGCTTGATCCGAACCTGGATTTGGCCGGTCCTTGCTCTGGTCCTTGCCGTAAACAGCACAAAATTAACTAGTGGATATTATATCATCACTTGTATATTTTGAAATATTTTGTCTCTCAGAAGCACCAAACAATAGAATGATACACTTTTATTTATTACATGACATATTAAAGGTAGTAAAATATTAACAAATTGTTATTAATTTCTTAAATCGTAAGTAGGAATCAAATCTTATATTTAGTAATTTTCTTTCTTTGGTCGCTCGTTATTCCTTTCTTCCGGTAGTTCGCCCTCGCTAATGAGCCCTGGTTCCGCACTGCGAGCCCGCCAGCCGTGTATTTCCCCTGCAGCCTCCACTGAAGATCCACAACATCATCCTCTGTGATGTGCTTGTGCGTGTAGAATTCGTCGTGCACCATCTTCTCTGTTGCAGGCCTGTATAACATTGAGCTAAAAATTCTGGTGCCACATTTTAAATTTGAATTCTTTGCTGCAGAGGCACTTGTTTATAAAAAGTTGGGTGCATTTCGAACAATACCATAATAATAATTTGCTAAAATGTCTTCTTAAATTTGCAAGAACATTTTATCGAAAACTTTGGCGATGAGGTAGTTAATGGAAAGCTGCGTTGAATTTTTGTTATCACATCTATAGCGCTGTATTATCAAGTTCTTTAGAGCTGCCTACTGAAATAGAAATATACTTACATTTTTCGGACTTTTAGCCATTTGGATTTACAAATAAACTATATGAAACACATCCAAAAGTCAAAGAAGCCTACGTCTCGCAACAGATAACGTGTGCTCCGTGTGGTCATTCCAAACTGACCCGAGTTAGACGAGAATTCCAAACTGACCCGAACTGACGTGGCCAGGGCCCACCGTTGTGGCGTATTGGCCTTGTGGGGGTTTTCTTTTACCACTCCACATTAACTTATAAACTCCAATCAGGGAATTGAATGGCCTAGCTAGTTAACTTGAATTATTCACCAAGGCACGGACAGAAACAATTGTAGAGACACGTTTCATTTGATCGTTATTACGTTCACAGCAATGCTGCATTACTGACATTGGTGAAAAATGAATAGAATGCCCTCATGTCTTTTGTAATTACAAATTCATGAGCAATCTTATTTGTTTTTGTTCAAAAATGCCCAGAAAAATAATACTTTTTGGAAAAGCCTAAACTATAACTTAACTTTACCACAGCATTAGCCTTCGTAAGGTTTGTTTTGCACATGAACTGTTTTTTATGAAGCCTGTATAGGAATAATAAATTTCGGTTGACCTGTTAGACAATGAAAGCATAAACCTAGCGATGAAGTTTTGACAAATTCACATTTCTCGATATCAGTGTAGTTAGGCAGAAGTTCTTCATTTATGCAGGTTTGATTGAAGACCACAGCATGCTTTTTAGTAATTTTTTTTTCAATAAGCCGAACGAAATTACTTACTGGCGTTGAGAGATCGAAAAGCAGGTTGCCAAATGACATTTTACTGGAATACGGCGTTTCGAACATTCAATATTCGTTCTCAAGTAGGTGAAGGGTTCTACAACACTTGAAATTTGGAAATGACCTAAGTAAATACAGAAGGTATCATATATAAGGTCCGAAATTATAACTTATAATTATTCTGAGAATAACTTCAATGTCTTGACGAATCCGGTGGTTTGCAAGTTGATAGCTGGAGACTCATCCTTGATGATGAGAGCCTCTGCTTGTTGTATCAGGGCACCGCATGATGATGCTGGTGCAGGCCACCAACGTCGCGCGAGTGATGGTTTCGTTATGAGCCTCCTGCATTTTACATGGGTCATTTTTCATGATTAAATTCTTGATTTTCTTGTTTTTGTAGTAAATTAGGAGTCGTATTTGATCAGTTACTGTTGTGCAGCTGATCTTATTTTGCACAATTCAATTAAGGACTCTTTCATCTGTCCAAAAAAAGCTCATTTGTGAAATGGCAGGGTGGCCCAGCGATTAAAGTTCAGAGTACCAAGATCGTCTTGGCGCAGAGAGGCGCGGGTTCGATCCCAGCTCTGTGCGCCAGTTTCTGGTCAGTATCAGCAAAGAGGCCGGGCGGTTAATTAAGCAAAGCAAAAATTGCAGCGGTGAGTTGCGCGTTCGAGACCGCAACAAGCTGTGAATATTATGCGATGTTAAGAATCGGTGACAGGCCTACAGCCTAATAAACGTTGAAACCTCTATTCTTTTCTATTCTATAGCAAACGTTTCTCAACAGGTGACGTATGCTCCGTGTGGTCATTCCAAACGGACCCGAGCTACGAGGCGGTGACGATTCCAAGGCCCACCGTTGTGGCGTATTGGCCTAAACGCACGGCACCCGTTACGGTCATCGACGTCGCTATGGGGAAGCCCGTGTCCACGCCAGGAGCATACCCAGGATTGTCCCCTGAAACTATGCTGGTGGGTAAATTTTTTAATAGTCGAAAAATTTCACAACGGAATAATAGAGTTTTAAAGTAAGATCAGAGATTTAAAGTAAGATGTTTTTTTAAAGTATTTCGCTTTGAGAAAATAGTTTAAAAATTACTAGTACTGTCAAATCACTGCAGTTTGTGACGGTTCTTTCAATTTCTGTATACAGCACAATGCTAGAAATACGTTCGGAAATGTATGCTTGTTGCATATCGCCTTATTGGCATTGAGAGGTGAAATCGAAAAACCTTTTGGATCAATCTTAAAGTTTTTCGTAACAAAAAATTATTTCAAGAGGGCCTCTCTTTTGAAATAAATTTTTGTCGCATTGAACTGTGCAAAGAAAGACTGTCAGATGTGTGCCTCATTATGAGCAATGTTTTTACTGCGTGCCTAGCCAATTTATGTGAAACATCGATTTTCTGTCAACGGCATTCCGTCAACCGTGCGGTCGTCTCATGCAGTGGATCGATCCCNCTGATACTGTGATCACTGTGGATAATCTTGCCCTTGTGTGGATCATTGATACTGTGATCACTGTGGATAATCTTGCCCTTGTGTGGATCATTGATACTCCCGGCAATAGGGAGTATCAGTGCTATGTCCGTACATTGCTCGTGCTTTTGGTAAGAAAGTGTGTCAATATTTGGACAATTTGATTCGCTGCCACTGAAACAGTAACTGCGAAAAAATAGAAGAATATCATTGGGCCAATAATCTAGATTTTTGGACAAATCTTAGCTGTTGTATTCGATAGTATTTAGCAAAATCTTGGCAATCGGAACAATGCATTGATTTAATTAAAATCCGCCTAGTTTAAATGCACGAAAATTCGTTATTGTGAGCTCCTGCAGTTGTTAATCATGCTATTTAATGCATAAATAAAACGAGATTTTACCGAAGTTTTTAATTATCTAGAGTTTTTAATTATCTAAAATGCTTGTTTAATTATCTAAAATGGCTTCAATTGCAAGTCCCATGTTATAATGCACCCTGAAAAATCAATTATGAAATTCTTTAACTATATAAAAGCAGTTTTCAGCTACTGATATTAAAATATAATATGGTCCTTCAATTATCATTGAAAGCATACTTCATCACTATGCATTTAAAATAGGGTGACAAGCTTGCGGACGATGGTTCGGATTTACTTATACATGAGTGCTTATGTTAAATGTTAAGAATCGGCGACAGGCCTACGGCCTAATAAACGCTGAAACCGCTATTATTTATTTTATTATATTATTTCTGATGGTCAAATCTTGAATTGTTAGGCAGCATAAGCATGCATGCCAAATTTCAACGCACTAGGATGTTTAGAAGAGCTCTAAATTAAGGTTTGAATTTTTGATGACAGACGGACACGAAACGAAGTCAAGAAAAACGTGGTAACTTTGGGCAGCAGATAAATCCGATGATATTTTTCTGCAATTGAAGCCAATCGGCGGATCTAATAAAAAGAAACTTATTCATGGGCTGCAACATGGATTGGTCTCATAAACATGATGCAATTGCCAATTGGTCTCAGGCCAACATATTATATGTGATATGATGACTGGACTGATATCTATTTTGGTTTAATTTGGCTTCTCAAAAAACTTTTGAAGAAAGAATGGCTATTGCAATGAATTTTCAAAAAGATCGGTTAGGAAAAGCAATAATGCAGGAAACCCTAAATAAAACAATTGGGGTCTATAGTGCACCCTTCTACAGTTCTACTTCGATCCTTGATGAAGTGCGATACAACAATCAACAACATCGGCCAGCAAAGGGACATCAGAAGCACTGCTTATGCAAACCATGTGGACAACGCGCCCACAAACATTCGTGAAATGGACAACCTTCCTATTCATTTTGAATGAAGGATTTCATGCTAAAAATTAAATTGTATTCTGGCATGATTGGTTTATCATCAGTATTGTCCATTATAATACGTATATTACGCATTATCCATTATGAATAACCTTGATTGATTTACTATCGGAAAAAGTGTTGTTTGAAGAAACGTTATGTTAATGCCGAGCGGTCCCATGGAACCAAGCTATAATTTTTCACATATAACGAAAAATAAATATATGAATATATTTTTTGTTTATTACCATCACAAATGATAGTATTCTCACAAGGAACCAAAAAAAAAAATTCCGAAAATAATTCTCGGCATTGATGGCTTAGAGTTTAGACAGATGAACTATCATCGTGTCCGTAGTCTCTCGCAATTTTGTTTAGTTTAAGCACCTCTTGAAGTTGAAAACCAACGTATGTTACGTTTAAGCCCCTTTCACACAGGGCAGTAAATACTGCCAGCGTCCGACAGTATTTACTGCCGAACCTTAGCGGACATACGAAATGTGCACTGCTGTTCACACACGACTGCTTTTACTGCGGCGTAGAATTTGACGCCTGACGCCAGCGTGTGTCGCGCTAAAACTGCGGCGGTAGATTTGCCGCGACAGTTTAGCTTGCAATGGTATTCAATGTAATCTTTCACACTGGGCGGTTTTTGATGCCACATCCTAGCAGACAGTGGTGCCGTATTTTAGGTTCATAATAAACAGCACTGCATGATATAGATTATAGCATAATATTATTACATAAATATCGGTACATAAATAACGTTACATAAACATAAAGATATACATTGATAAATATATATATCCTTGAAGTGATAGAGATATATTTCATATAAGATATATTTTCCATAAAATATATAGGTATTTCCATAGAGATGTATTTACATTATTCTCACGTAGAGATAGATTTCCACATAGAAATATTGTTACATAAACATAGAGATGGACTGATGAAGCATAAAGCACTGCAAGACTGATAGATCCCAGCAGTAAAAAGCGCCTCGTGTGAAAGATTGCGCGGTAAGTACTGCCGCGGCATTTTTGACGCGCGCAGTATCTACTGCCCTGTGTGAAAGGGGCTTAATTACGGTTTAGTTACTAAACCTTTTGAATCGTGTATCTATTGTTCACTCCATTCCTATACATTTCAATTTACTTTATGTTCTTGATCAGTCGTTTATCAAAAATTTATTGAACCAGTCTATTGTTTTCGTCTTTGTATTTTGTTTTCCTGCTCTCTGGGCAGGTCCACGGATTTATTAAGTAAATTCTACCAGCCACAAGCGCTGCACGTTTTTTATTCCAGTGCTCGAAAGCCAAAGTGGCGTTTACAATGCCTCGGCATTGACACATAGAAATATCTCAAATAATCTATAGGTGATGTTCATTCATCATAAGCAAGTTTTTTTTTCAATCAATGAATTCTAAAATCTCATTATCGTTCATTACACAAAAAATATATTACCAGAATAAAAAACTTTGAAACTATCGTCGTTTTAATCAGATCAACCAATAATATAATTATAAACATCCACACATTCAAGAGATGAAAAAAGAATGCATTGCTTATGCGCCTCTAGGTGTCGAAAACCGCCATCGTCCTGCAGTGCGAGTCGATCACCTATGCTGGCACCTATGTACTCATTACATTAAAACACGGTGGTTTATTAAAAGAAATCCAATTTAAAAGTAGTTAAATTTTATTGAATGTAGTCATAACGGAGGCTTGAGATCGTTTCGCTGGCCTGCTTAAGCCGCGGCCGCCGCGTCAGGAAAGCGGCGCGCGGCCGTCGGGCGCTAAATGGGCAGCAGGGGCGCTTTACGAGCTGCTTTGCTAGAGCCTACACATGCATAAACTTCTAGAGTCAGAGTCTTTAAAACTATATTTAATGAAAATTTATGTACAGAGTTTTATTATACCTTCTGTTACCTCTGCAAGAAGAATTAAAATAGGATCAATGTGAATCAGCAAACGTCCAGAAAAAGAGGCTTCGGAAGATTTAGACAATTGAAGAAATGTCGAAATACGTTGCAGCAAACAATTTTTTGGGAAATATCATGCTGATAATTATTCACTTGTGAATGTCATTACAAGTCAACCATACCCGGTTGCTTTCATCAATTCAATTGAACTTCGTTGCTCTTTCTCAGTCACCCGAACTTGGTCGATCAGCAATAAATTCCAAGCAGTATAGCACCTGCCTCTCCGCGAACATTCCTGAGTATAAACTTGCCGAACGTTC
>NW_025933759.1:0-931 GCF_000764305.2 Hyalella azteca
TTTGTTATCATTGACACGTTTATTACTGATATGTTTGTTATCACTGACATGTTTGTTATCATTGACACGTTTATCACTGATATGTTTGTTATCACTGGCATGTTTGTTATCACTGAAATGTTTGCTATCACTGACATGTTTGTTATCACTGACATGTTTGTTATCACTGACATGTTTGTAATCACTGACATATTTGTTATCACTGACATGTTTGTAACCACTGACATGTTTCTTATCACTGACATGTTTGTTATCACTGTTATTATTATTGTTATTGGAATGTATTTTTACAACACTTCTATTTAACTTCACTTCTTGTTTGTTTGTCTGCTACAAATATTGTAGTCGAAATTTAACACACTTCTACTTATCCTATCGATCGGAAATTTTGCACACTTGTGTAAAGTTGGAGACAATGCATGAATCAAATGTAAGAATAAATGATTTTGAAATTAAAACAAAATTTTCAATATTAAAAAAATTGATAGAATAATTTGTCAGATACAAATCTTATAACTGATATTTGACAAACTTTTACCTGTCTAATTGATCTGAAATTTTGCACACTTGTGTGAAGTCAGAGGCAATGCACGAATCATTTAACAGAATAAATAATTTTGAAAAAAATTATATATTAAAAAAATGTTATATATTAAAAAAATTGAAAAATTAATTTTTTAATATTCGAAAATTAAATGAGAAATTCATTGTACATCTGTAAGATTGGAGACGCTGGATTCTTTGGAAGTGTTGTCTTTAAAAAGTAATTTTTAAACGTATATTCTGAAATTTTGCACACTTGTGTGAAATCAGAGCCAATGCATGAATCAATTAACAGAATAAATAATTTTGAAAAAAAATTATATATTGAAAAAAATTATATATTAAAAAATTGAAAAATTATTTTTTTTAATAGTCGAAAATTAAATGA
>NW_025933760.1:0-1774 GCF_000764305.2 Hyalella azteca
CCGACCACGGCCACCGCTGCCATGTAGTTGCGGTATCCAAGAAACATCATTGAAGATATTCCGAGCTCCTCGAGTGTCCGCCTCATGGCATGTGGAAGGACGCAGCAAAATTTAGACAATCTGCCTCCAAAGAACATTATTAATCAACGAATGTATTCATTGGTTTAGAAATTTTATGGCCAAATAAAATTCAAAATGGCCAAATTATGTTTACATTTGATAGCTGATCTGAACTTTCATGTGCTGCAAATACATAAATAATTATATTAGCTGGCATATATCACTTATTTTACCACACTTCTCTTCAACTTCACTTCTTCTTGTTTGTTTGTCTGTCCAATCGATCTTAAATTTTGCATACTTGACTAAAGGTGGAGACAATGCATGAATCAATTGACAGAATAAATAAATTGAATATTCAAAAGAACATTTTTATCATTTAAAAAAATTCCATTTTTTTCAAATTTAAAAATGAAGTAATGAATTCATTGTATTCATTGTACATGCGTAACCTCGGAGACACCGGCTTCTTAAGAAGCGTGGTCTTTAAAAAAAATGCTTTTTTCGCATAATAGTTCGTGTTCATATTTAGGGACATATTGTTTTAGTTCTAGAAAATATGTATACGCCGAACCATTATTATAACTATTGCCGTTAATTAACACACAATGATTTACATAAATCAATATCATTAAATACTATAAAAGCCTAACCTACCGTACATGTGGTAAACTATATCCGACACTGCTGGCATGCAGAGGTGAAGATTGTGACATTTTGTTGTGTATTTTCAGTGTTTCTAACACGATACAACAAAAGTGGTAATCAACGGAAAAATATCAATAATTGCTGATTTTCATCGCAGTGCATTCCTTATGTGTGAGTGAAGTGAACCCTTACTTTTACGTTTTTTTTTAATCTCATGTCCAGGTTGTGATATTTGTTCAAGAAAGTGACCGTTATTTGGCAGGCAAACTGCTTTCAAATCAGAATTAAAATTTCAAAATTCTATTGCACTGTAGACGTATTTGACCCTAAACGGAATAAAACTACAAACAGACAATTCTTACTTGTATGTATGTCCCAATTTAAGCTAGATTGGCGGTCAGATCGTCCATGAAGTTTTTGAACATTTGCTACCAAAGTTTACAAAAGATTAAAAATTTATTGATAGATCAAGCAGAGCGTTGGCAAAACCCACGATCCAGAGGGCTTTTTTAACCTGATCCGGCTACAGCGGGAACAATATTATACGTTTCTAGCAAGCTTTCCTCGAAATGCTTATTAATTAGTTATGGCCAACAGCGCTATTGCATTCAGCAGGGTTCAATCTTCTACAACTTACAACGCGAATAAATCTTTTTTATTCAGACTACGATTTATTGACAATGATCATGCAACTTGCTGTCCATAAGAGATTTTTTCTTCCGTTCATTCCAATATTACCCTAATCGTCTTTATGGCTCTGGAAGAATGATGAATTTAAACTGTATGAGAATCGAAGCATGTAGAATAACTTATGTAGGTATGAACCAAGGCATTTTTCAACTCTATAAAAATCTGGTACATGCTTTTGTTAATTAACAATGGTATTGGATTTAATATTCATCATTTAGATTAATTTTGTATTGCTAGAAGATGAAATGAAATTAAATACACTAATATTTCTGATGTTATTTACCTAAGCTTAGCCTACAGTTTAGATGTCGTGCATGGAGACCGAGACGATGGGTCTTTTCTGGATTTGGAAAAAGGAAATTCCTCAATGTCCGGC
>NW_025933761.1:0-488 GCF_000764305.2 Hyalella azteca
TGTGAACGATATTGTGAGGAAATGTGAACGAGTGTATGAGAAATTGTGAACGTGTCTAAAGAAGGACTTGCCCTAATCCTAGATTGCCACCCTGCTGGTATCCAGGATACTTTGCTGGTCTACTTGCTAACTTAGTAGGTATAGGACTTGAAATTGAAATTTAAGGAGTCTAAAAAACTCTCTGCTTTGCCACTGCCTTAGGTCGCCACTGTCTTATTAACTATGAGTCTTATTTACTTCAGATGCCACTGTCTTATTTATCATACTATGAGCCAAATCAGCCAAAGCAATAGCAATATAGGGCTATGCATGATTGTACATCAGTGAAATTATTTAATGACACGTTTTATTATTTATTTGAAGCCATGAAATTATATCCTCAATAAAAATACCTAAGTTAATCTAAATGTAGATCCAAAATTGCACTCAAGAAAGAGCTATCTAAGATAATTTAACTCTTTGACTACCTACATCTAGCAAGCCAAAAT
>NW_025933762.1:0-2774 GCF_000764305.2 Hyalella azteca
TGAAGACGTCCTCTACAGGTAACGGCCGAGTAGCTGTCATGCCTGAGGGAGGCTCGACTTCCTTCTTGTCAGTTCGGTCGCGCTATTCGCTTGTAAAAAAATTAAAGCAATTACAGTAACTAATTTATTGACTCTTTCTGAAAATTTTTACAACTAACTTTAAATAATTAATTTGATGTTTGGGACAAAATTCATTTCAAATCTAATAATGTGCCCTCGTGTTCTCAATTTTTGACGTCCAATGATGATGTATTAATTCTTTTATAACAAATCTAATAAAAACTTGTGGGATACCAGTTCTTAATGAGAGATCAAAGATACGCCCTGATACCAAGGTAAAAAATATGTTTAGATTTAAATTCTTAATTGGGTGTGGCTGCCAGAGGTGCATATTCCTGTCAGAATGACGGGGATTGTCTGTGAAGTTTCTTATCGCAACAGTTAAGACTTTTTCCCTTCAAACTACACATCGATGTAATTATCCTATTGACTATCTACATAACAAATTCTCATCTGCTATTAAGCTGAATAGCATCCCTTGAGTGCCCAGGAAGCGTTCAAGGCAATGTGTGCCCTACAGGAATTTTTTCCCGCGAATCCTTCGTGTCTCTGGCAGCGCAGGAGGCGTAGCGCCAACACTCGCCAGTTGCCTCTGAGCTTTGGTGAAGGTCAGTCGCTAGCTCTGCGCTGCTCGTATTTGAATTTCCTCGTTGCGAGGTCATTCTGTGTTTTGTTCCACCTTGAAATATCGCGCTGCTTCGTGGAGATTATAGCCAGTGAGTCAAGGAGCAGCTTGGAATAGGTTGTGCTGTGATCATTGAAAATGCATGAGTAAATTGTGCTCTAAAATGTTCAAGATTCCGTTCAAAATCTTTTTGAGTGAGCTGAATTCCCCGAAACTGTGACGAATATCGATAGTTTATATTCTTCCTGGTTCATTCAACAGACAGTAAAGTGATAATTGCTCCCGCTGATTTTATTGATATTTTTTGTGGAGGCAGACGGAAGCCAAAGAAATTTGCGCAACGAGTCTGCGTAGGCCTATGAAGTATTTCGAATTCATCTTTGCTTGAGGTAAATAATTTATAGTTAAAAAGTTTCCGTTGTGTGGTGCTGCTGCTAGCTGCGCCGACGAGTGCGGTTTACTTTCCAACTGACAAATCGAGGGAAATTCCCTTTAGTGGCCAGACAGATCCATTACTTAATAAACATTATTGCATTTGTGGCGAAACTTAGAACGCACTGAAATGCAGTGCATTCTGGAACTACAGTGCATTCTGGAACTGCAGTGCATTCTGGAACTGCAGTACATTCTGGAACTGCAGTGTATTCTGGAACTGCAGTGCATTCTGGAACTGCAGTGCATTCTGGAGCTGCAGTACATTCTGGAACTGCAGTGCATTCTGGAACTGCAGTGCATTCTGGAACTGCAGAGCAATGAGTGCACTGAAGTTCATGCAAAGTATGCACTGCATATCATGCAGTAAATGCACTGAAGTTCGCGCTATTTCTGCACTGCAGTTGGTGCAGTGAATGAACATTTTCACCTATGAATGTCTCACCATACTCCTCATGTCTATGTCCACATACAGCATAGCCAGCATGCCATCGTTGCTGGACAGCATATACATATATAGGCCCATGGTTGAATTAATATTAATTCAATTAATAATGGTTAATGGTTAATTAATATTAATTCAACCATGTATAGGCCGCTTAGCGGCGGCCGACTCAAATCCAACTCCTCATCCAGCGGTCTGAAAAAGCCACACCCTCGCTCGTCGTACCTCGCTGTTATATATGACATGTATATTTAATTCAATGCAATATTCATAAATAATGTATGTTCCGACGTATTTGCACCTTATGATTTCAAATTGTTACGTCTCACATATAACGACATTGATTTTGTAGCCGGATATTGAAAACCGTGATTGCTCGAGAGGTCCGATCGCTGCCTCGCTGCAATGCTATTCCTACCTGCGCAGCTAAACTATAATGTGGGCGCCCATCAGCCGGTGATGTAGGCACCCATCACACGGCAATGTAGGCACCCATCACTCGGCGATGTAGGCACCCATCACACGGCGATGTAGGCACCCATCACTCGGCGATGTAGGCACCCATCTCACGGCGATGTAGGCATCCAATGATCCATCACACGGCGATGTAGGCACCCATCACACGGCGATGTAGGCATCCAATAGGCACCCATCACACGGCGTATAGGCACCCATCACACGGCGATGTAGGCACCCATCACACGGCGATGTAGGCATCCACCACACGGCGATGTAGGCAGACTAGAGCGGATCACAGTAAAACTAGCTTTAATCGAACCGACTTTTCTTACGAAATCTTCTGGATTCGCTGAGAGTTGTTAGGTTTTTAGTGCTTATCGCAGTAAACTTGTTTGCTAATAAGATAAAAGAGTTTATTTGGTCTAGTATATTGGCCACATGCTACTTGCGCTTCAGCTATTTAGCTAGTCTCACATCGGGGTTCGATCAAGATGAACATCACCAACGAGGTGGAAGGTCTCGATTATTGAAAGTTTCTTATATAGAAAAATCGTTCATCACCCACAAGGGGCGGAAGGCATCTCTTCGTTAGCATCTCAAAGAGACCAAGTGAAAAGGAGGGACAGGTGAAAAGGAGGGACAGGTGAAAAGGAGGGACAGGTGAAAAGGAGGGACAGGTGAAAAGGAGGGACAGGTGAAAAGGAGGGGCAGGTGAAAAGGAGGGACAGGTGAAAAGGAGGGACAGGTGAAAAG
>NW_025933762.1:3334-7825 GCF_000764305.2 Hyalella azteca
TTAAGTCTTAACTATCACCTTTTGGACTATTGCAGTTAAGTGTTACCTATCACCTATTGGTCTAAGACTATTGCATTTAAGTCTTAACTATCACCTTTTGGACTATTGCAGTTAAGTGTTACCTATCACCTATTGGTCTAATACCTGTCTCTTATACACATCTAGATGTGTATAAGAGACAGACTGAGACCTGCAGTGAGACACCGCGAGCTCAGCGGTGGGGCGCTCAGGAACAATCCCCCTAGGAGCGCGAAATCCCATAGGACTTCTGACAAGCACAGACACCCGTCAGAAGTCCCCCCTGAGGGGGAAAGATTAATTACGTTGTGAGTTTCCATTCAAATTTGTTTTAATTTTCAAAGTTATATGGAAAGAATCTAATGCAAATTCTTAACATTTTCATGTCGAAAATAATTCTATGTTTACTGTTGTTCATTGCTAAAATTAATTGATTTCAATAGACCTGCAAATATAAGTGCGTGTGGTGGACGTCACTCCAATCAATGAGATAGACGAGGTCTTTTAATATAACTATCGTTGAATAAAATATTATTATATTACCGATACGAAGATGAATATTTCAAAGCTTTAACTGACAATTGAATAGTTTGTTTTCTATTTGCCCTTGAAATCACCTACCTATGCCAACTCAATCCAAAAAAACTGGCAAAAAAACTAGAAAATTGTTTACAAAATTCGAGTTCTTAAAGCAGGCGTTGCTTGAGGTGTTTCCCCACTTTTTACCAGCAGGGGAGGAGGGGGAAGAATGTTATAAAAAGTCTGTCATATTGGCCTGAATTCTTAGATTCATTTGCAACATTTCAATGAATCCGATGAATCACCGATCAAGTTTGTGACGAAATCGTCTGTATGTCTGGATATAAGAACTGAATGTGAGTGATTCATACACATTCGTTACTCTGAGTGACGGCTTAGGTATATACCAAACGTTTTTGTATATAAATACACACGCCCACACAGTATACGGCACGTGCTGTGATATACAGTATAAATAAAGCGGGGCGATATTGACAAAACAAAGTTTTTTAACGCGCCATTGTGAACGCGTGTAAAAGTCAAGCGCGGTACACTGCGTACCGTGACTACGTACCGGTACACTGCGTACCGTGACTACGTACCGGTACACTGCGCACCGTGACTACGTACCGGTACACTGCGTACCGTGACCACGTACCGGTACACTAAGTACCGTGACCACGCGACCGGTACACTAAGTACCGTGACCAGGTACCGGTACACTGCGTACCGTGACCACGTACCGGTACACTGCGTACCGTGACCACGTACCGGTACACTGCGTACCGTGACCACGTACCGGTACATTAAGTACCGTGACCACGTACCGGTACACTAAGTACCGTGACAACGTACTGGTACACTAAGTACCGGTACAGTACGTATCGGTACACTTAGTACCGTGACCACGTACCGTTACACTGCGTACCGTGACTATGTACCGGTACACTGCGTACCGTGACTATGTACCGGTACACTGAGTACCGTGACCACGTACAGGTACACCGCGTACCGTGACTATGTACCGGTACACTGCGTACCGTGACCACGTACCGGTACACTGCGTACCGTGACTATGTACCGGTACACTGCGACACTAAGTACCGTGACCACGTACAGGTACACCGCGTACCGTGACCACGTACCGGTACACTGCGTACCGTGACCACGTACCGGTACACTAAGTACCGTGACTACGTATACTGGTACACTGCGTACCGGTACAGTACGTACCTACCGGTACACTAAGTACCGTGACCAGGTACCGTTGAATGTGTTTGCATTCAACTAATGAGGGTAGTTACAATCCCACACAAAATTTAAAACTCAATGGTGTAACATTGCAATCTTCCGTTGATGTGTTACATTTCATCCACGTATTAAGTACAGATAATTCATACAGAACAATCGTAACGTGCTAACGGTTGAACTGCAATGAAAGTTAGTTAAATGTTGACTATCACCTTTTGGACTATTGCAGTTAAGTCTTATCACCTATTGGACTAAGAATATGGCATTTAAGTCTTAACTATCACCTTTTGGACTATTGCAGTTGAGTGTTACCTATCACCTATTGGACTAAGACTATTGCATTTAAGTCTTAACTATCACCTTTTGGACTATGCAGTTAAGTCTTACCCATCACCTATTGGACTAAGACTATGGCAGTTAAGTCTTAACTATCACCTTTTGGACTATTGCAGTTAAGTGTTACCTATCACCTATTGGTCTAAGACTATTGCATTTAAGTCTTAACTATCACCTTTTGGACTATTGCAGTTAAGTGTTACCTATCACCTATTGGTCTAAGACTATTGCATTTAAGTCCTAACTATCACCTTTTGGACTATTGCAGTTAAGTGTTACTAAAGTACTATAATGGTGTCGACGCTCAAGAAATAGGCCCATGTACTGTCGCCGATTCTTTTACTTATCGTGCCTTGTTCACAGGACATCTAAAAACCGGCCTTTTTACCAAATATTTTCAAAACAAAAGTGGATTTAAAATATCCACTGGACTTTTATCAGGTCCGTTAGGTGCTAGTCATTTCAAGACTGAACATTGATTCAGTTTATAAACTAATATTTAAGAAAAGACTAGTTTTAACTATAAGACAAAGTTCGTTGGGGGTGCTTACGTGATGTCCACCACAACTCTGCGTAGGGGTGGGGGTGTATATATATTATCAATTGTAAAGATAAATACGCGCTCCAAGTTTTTGTTCACAGCGTCAGTTGAACGTTGCTTCTACTCACGCTCTTATTAGTGCATTTTCTCATTTATGAAAAAAATACACTATTGTGCTCGCCATGTTCGTCTGTCCGTCCGTCCGTCCGTCTGTCTGTCCGTCTGTCTGTCCGTCTGTCTGTCCGTCCGTGACTTCATGTTTTCGTCGACGAGAAAATGCGCTCTCTGTCACTCACTGCAGTGAGTACTGAGTTATATATTTTTTATTGTTTAACCTGCTGATTGTGAGGGAGGCTATGTTGTACGAATATAATTTCGACTAAGCAGTTTTTACACAACACCGATGAGTGTCATTTGTTATATTTAACAGTAAAAAGATATATTTACACACCAATACAGTAAGTGTAGGCATTATCCGTTGTAGGAGTGAAAACTATTTACTTTGTCTTGTTGACTTTACCCTTTCAAGTACCCTTTATAGTACAAGTTAGTAGTTAAGTACAATTCAAGCGATCCCTGCAGTATATCATCAACCTTATACCGTACATTCCGTTGTGTTCTCGGCATAACGCATTATTGTAGCATAAACTTATCAATGTAACCTGCGCAACAAGCGGTAAAAAATAGTGCATGGACGTTGCCATGTTTGTTAGTAAACGGTGACGTGAGCTAGAGTTATGTGTGTTTTAGAGTTATAGTGTTAGAGTTATAGTTAGAGTGTTAGTTAGTTAACACATTTAGTTATGTGTTAGAGTTATAGTTCGTGTCTTCAACTTTGTCAATGTTGGTAACCTTAATCGTCGTGAGCTGCGCGAAGCTTGAATGTGTTGTACGTGTTTGGTTCTGCTCAGATAACTGTTAGAAGTTCCATACATGATACAATCTCATGCTGTTGCTAAAAAAAGTTATGCAGTTGAAACTTACCACGCAACTAAAATATTAATAGTGCGATACGTGCGAAAGACCCCGACTGAGTATGTCTCGTACGTAACATCTGTCCGTAAAAATTCGCCGTATATTTTTTGTTGTATGTCTGTCATTTTAGGCACTGCTGCTTACAGTTAGACCGATTTACCACGAACCCTCTTCTCATATGCTTACGAAAAAAATCTTTGGCATAAAGCTGTTTTCGAAAGTCTTAGACACCAAAACGCTCCTAAGGTTCACGATCATTTTAGACCCCAAAAAGTTTTTTGATGTTCACGTAAGTTTAAGACCCCAAAACGTTTGTGATGTTCACGAAAGTTTAAGGCCCCAAAACGTTTTGTGATGTTCACGAAAGTTTTAAATCCCAAAACGTCTTTGATCTTCATGAATATTTTACAGACTAAACCTTATTGATGTTCACGAACATTTTAGACACCAAAACGCTCTTGCTGTTCACTTAAGTTATAGAACACTCCGATGCTGGTGGGAAACTCGCGACTATTCAAGCATTTATTGCGGGTCCCGCGTCAAGTGCATATCGGTTGATAAACTTAGTTGTTGCTAGAACATTAAAGTTGATAGAAACTTGACTTGGTGAAATTACGTGTCGAGAGGTCTCGGGAAATGACGTGTTGAAGTACTATGAAAGACGTGTTAAAGTACTATGAATGACGCTTTGAAGTACTATGAATGACGTGTTGAAGTACTATGAATGACGTGTTAAAGTACTATGAATGACGTGTTGAAGTACTATGAATGACGTGTTGAAGTACTATGAATGACGTGTTGAAGTACTATGAATGACGTGTTGAAGTACTATGAATGACGTGGTGAAGTAC